>NW_025110469.1:0-38846 GCF_011392965.1 Frieseomelitta varia | reverse complement strand
TTTTTTTTTTTTTTTTTTTTTTTTTTTGATTTGTTACACAAGTAGTTGAGTAAATACACTGCATAAATTTTTTATATTGATTTCACACGATTGACGACTCGAGAAACAATAGCTTTTTTTTTTCTTTATAAAAGAAGGGTAAGAGGAAAGATGAAGAAAGACGAGTTCAGTGTTCTCGTTGGTTGGTCATTGCTAGCAAAGCAAGCGAAGAGTGTTAAGTACCACTGTGCCGCCGTGAATTTCTGAAGGGAACCTTGATGCACAGCCTGATTTTTGGCAAGGAGGAACCTCCTCCTTCGTCATCGGTACGAGTTTTAATGCGTTTTACGGCCTCGGCTAAAAACCCATTAAGAGCCCGTCGGCGGATGAGAGGACAAATGCCCCCTTCTCCAAGGACGTGCTGAAAATTATTTCCTCTGCCTGTTGCAACAATGAAGCTTCGTCCCTTGACATGTGAACGATCTTAACTACTTTACTCGCGTCTTTTTACCTGTCTGATCCTCCGCAAAAGGAGGAGCAATTTTCTCGAAAAAGAAAATAAATGAATAAATAAATAAATAAATAAATAAATAAATAAATTCGCACGATACTGTAGAGTATATTTTCCAATTAAAATCATCAGACATTGGAAGATCGCTTAAACATCGTCGGCTTGAAATTATATGCAAAATATCCAATATGTATGACCATTGCGCAATCATTAAATGACTAACAGTAAAAGTGGAGCAACAACGTAACGAATATTCGGCAACAGTTGGCAACTGACGATCGCGCAGGCAACGAGCAACTGGCCACGCCGGCTGGTGCCCGCACTTCTCGTCCTTCTCAATTGCCATGGAAGCGCCGTTTGCGTGCCCGCGAACATCCAAGCTACCATCGGCCATCGTCTATCTATTTTTATTTTCCCCTCTCCGAGTCAATCAAACATATCTCCAAGCTTTTGCGTATCTTTTTCCTTACTTCGTGAACCGACGAACGTGAAATTTGAATCGGGAACCGATTGAAATATTCGTTTCGAATAAACGGAGTACATTTGGCACACTCTGGTACTATATAACAGACCAACGCGGAGAGGAATTAAGCCGTAGCGTGAGTGACGCAGTTGGAGATACAGTGCATTATTCCGATTAGGAAAATTGATTTCGCAGACCGATTGGTCACGCTTCAGATGCAAAACGTCTCGCCTTACCCCGCAACGCGATGCGTGACATTAAACAGAGAGAATTTTTATCCTCTGTGACACGTACTTACGTCGATCCAGATACGTGGGAAGCTGCGCACGACAAGCGTAGGAAGTGCGTGTTACCCACGCGCGTGACACGCTGCGTACCGCGTCGTTGCACCGTTGGAAAATAGAGAGAAAGCCCAAAGTACGTCGCTGTTTGAATTGTTTCCACCCTCGTGACCAAGAGCCACGAAAATCACTCACAAAAGTATCCGATTCCTGAGATCATTTCCTCGAGGGAAAACTCGAATTTTTCATCATTCGCTAGAGAAATTTAAAAAGTCTCTTTTGTTGTAACTTTACAAAAGTTTTTAAAAATCGTCGAAAATTATTGAAAATTAATTGCCGCGTATTACCATGCACGACATTACTTTTCACTTTTCGTTTATCGACAGTGGAATAACAATAATAACAACGCACGGGGCAAAAGTGGAAACACTGGTCACCGATAAAACCAATCCGATAAATTTGACTCGAAGCTCGTAACTCAGATTATGTTATACGATGTACAAAAATATAACAACGTCGGCCACACGTGAACCGGCGCGTATTTACACGTTATTAAACGGGACTCTTCATCCCACAGATCTATCTGCGGATCTACGCGCCTCACTCACGACTAATTATTAATTAGAGACACGATGGAGACGCACGGTGAGCACATGCAAATCGCGACGATTATGTATACCAACTCGACGCTTGCCAGTGCAAGTTGATAATCAATCTTCCAGGGGCCAACGTTTCCGTATCAACCTGAGATCAATCATTCTGGCAGTACCGAGCACAGACACGGACGTACAAATCCCTCGAGCAGCCCGTACCCACGTTGATCTTCGTTTTCCTTGGGTATATAAATCGTTCTCTTCGCGCGAATTCAATCATACTTTATGACTCTGCGACGCCTTCGAGCTTTCGTCGAGGAGCAGGGTTAATTGAATCAAATCGAGCGATTCGCGAATACGAACTCGATCACGTGCAACGTCCTTTTATTGAAAGCTCGTAGTCTATAATTCTCAGCGAGGGTGTCGCGTGTTATTCATTAAAGTGCAAGGAGTTTGTTCACTGTTGATGTCCTCAGTTGCAATTATCGTTGTTAATTTATCGAAACTGAGGAACAAGACTTTCACTCGTTTCTCGTTTCTACGAAAAAATTGCCGGCAAATTGCTTCGCCTTCGACCTGGTTTGTTGAGATTTCGAAGCTTATGAAATAACCCTCGGAACACGCAGACGTTCCGTTTCCTTTTTGCACGTCGGGAAAAACGAGAACGCGAGCGTTAACGCCAGGTCGGATGCTGTCGCCATTCATTACGAACAAATCCGCGCTTTCTGGCAGACTCTGTGCACACTTTTCTGCGCAACGTGCGCGCACCGCGCGGCGTCCGTGTACCGTAAACAAGTTTTATCCATCCGCCAGGGTAAAATAAATAAATGGCGCTCGTGATGCAGTCTGGGGCCCGGTTGCCTTCCTCTCTCGAGCGGCGCATACCGGGTGTTCACATCCGTGAAAACAGGCTCCGTAAATATGCACGTTTTATGCATCAATACCGAGCGCTCGCCCATGCTCCTACTCTCCTCTCTCGTTCTTCCCTCTGTCCTTTTCCCTCTTTCCTGTCTGCCCCTACTCGCCCGTACTGTCCAGATGCGAGCGAGCGCGAACGAGAGGAACGATCGGACACGAGAGAAAGAGAGAGAGAGAGAGACCGAGCGTTTCTCGAGGGAAAGAGAGATGTACGCGAGGCGTTTTGGGGTGGGGAAAGGATCGGGTGAAGGGTCATGTTTAATTCACGAGCAGCGTGCACGGATCGCGATATGGAATCGATAGCAAGATGGTAGCGGTTGATTTTCTTTTCGAGTAATTGCACCGAAAGGTTCGGACGTTTGACGATCAACACGGTGGCTCGACTTTAGTTTTCAACAGGGTGACAAAATTTTCGATAAGCGACAAGTAGACAAGGAGCGTACGAATCTCTCAAATGGGAGACACTATTTTGCAAAAGGTAGAGAATTCGGGGAGGGTTGTTTCAAGACTTTCAGCACCCATATACCATATTTTGGTATCGTCGTCATACCGATCTTATTTCCTGATCGCTGGAATTGTAGAGTCAAAGTATTAGAGAGATGTTTGATATTTCTTGAGGTGTCAATTCATCAAAACTGCTTTAATTGCTTTCCATGCACTCACTCATGAAATTCATCTTCGAGCAGAAACCTCATCAAGCAGAAACTAACCTCTCCAAATAAATTAAAAAAAAAAAATCGTCGTCTGAAAGCTACGTCTTAAGAGAACAATGGTGCGGATAAATAAAAATCACTATGAGAATTCAGAAATATCCTCTCACTCATGAAATTCATCTTAGAGCAGAAACCTCATCAAGAAGAAACTAATCTCTCCAAATAAATTAAAAAAAAGATCGTCTAGAAGATACGTCTAAAAAAAAAAGCAACGAGTTCGCCGTGCAGATAAATGTAAATAATTACGAGATAGATTTATTCGCGTGAAAGTTCTATTATCGCAATGCCCGTCATGTTCTCTCTTGCCCTCCACGCTCCCACCTTCTCGTCCTTTCTTTCCTTGGCCGGACGACGGACTCCCTCGCGATAAGTATTCATAAAGCGAAATTACGCTGGAACGACGTTATATCAGTTTCGTGGTAACCGTGTTTCTGTCATAGTGTCGACAAGCCACTTAAAACGGTCTGCCGGTCTTTCTCCCAGACGAGGAGACGGCCTGCAAAATGTGAGAGTAAACTAGATATTAATGCGGAGTCGTTGCACGTCGAGAGAGAGAGAGAGAGAGAGAGAGAGAAAGGGAGGGAGGGAGTGGACCATTATGAATTACACAGCCATGTATATGTATGAATGACGCGTATGCATATTCATAAAATAATCTCTTGACCCCGCGAAGATCGAAGCGAGATTGCGAGCCAACGTACGAGGAGGAACCGCGATTTCGCTCCACATTCACCGATCCCTCTTCGCGAGGAAACGAGAGAATCGATGTTGCTGCTCCGTTATTCCACGACAGTCGATTAGTCTAACTAATCGCTATTGACAGGTGCATGTCTGGTGCGTGGCAAGGCGAAAAGTATCACGTGATCCCAGTGACGCGTAAAGTTCACAGCGATTTTGGCAATATTCGTCGGCAAATAAAATCGTCGGCGTGACGTTGACGACACGCGACAGAAGGTGAAAGAATCGGCCGGGCGATCGTTAGAAGTGGAAACAGCCGTGACGGCCAAGACTTTCCCCGGTCTCGCGTCCGGGAGTGTAAATCGCTTTTCTTAACTCAATTACAATGCCCCGGTGTCTTTAATGACGCCGGTAATTACAGCGGCAATGTCAAAGTTAATTAAAGTTGTCGGATCGCTATCTCACTTTCATGCCGAGTCCGTTCAGCGTGATTCTTTTCACCGGGACGAGACTTCGCGCCAACTTCGCTCTGCGTACCTCCGAAAGAGAGAGAGAGAGAGAGAGAGAGAGAGAGAGAGAGAGAGAGAGAGAAGAAAGGAAAAAGAGCAGAGAGAAGAGAGAAGGAAGGGTGGCAAACTTTTCGGCCACCGGATTCCATGACGATTCCCTTTTAAGGAACGAAGACAGTCTTTACGTCCTATCACCGCCAGGACTTACAATTTAGTTGCATTACGTGGAAAAGGAAATCCTGCGTCAAGATTCCAAGAGATGCCTGCAAAAATGTTCCTCGATGAAATCGATCGTGTTCGAGTTCAAACAAACAACGAACACGATGAAAAGAAAATTGTCCAAACAGTCCGAGAAAACAGAAAATGTCTCGGGACGACTGAAAAATTCCCGAAACGAATTTCCATCGTCTGAAATTCAAAAGAAACGAAAAAAAAAAACCAGACAGCCAGAAGTCAAAGTCGCCGCGGATAGTCGGCGAGTCAAGGTTTTCCTTTCCGGATCGGACGAAAGACGCCAGCTGATCCGATGAGATATATTCCGCGGCCGGTTCGAATCGGGCAATTATCAAAGTCGCAAAGCGGCAGCCGAGCTAATGAGGCCGCCTCGCTACAACCTGTCGATTAAAATCGCGCTCGCGCCTCCTCCCGTGCACTCTCTCGCGATTCGCGCCCATTGATATCGCCCGTTTACACCGATGGAAAACGAGGCGCGCTGGAATTTCTGGCCAGGCCGCCTGGTTTTCATTCACCGATTTAACCGATACCGCTCGCGCCAAGTTCGTCGTACTTCGATGAACCGTGAAACTGGACCGTTTAATAATATTCTCCTACTCTCTTGCTCTGCAGGGGAAGAGAGGATTGTACAAACATCGGAATGTTTACTTCTCCCGGCGAGATTGCACACGGCGGAAACTTTAATTAACGAGCACTCGAACCCGAAGCGTCCCGATTTAATCGAGAACTCGTTCCCTTATGATTCTATTAGCCGTACGTCTCGCGACCGTTCTGTTACTTAAGCTTTCCGATTCAAGGATCGGTTCGATATCTCCAACAGAGTGTTACACGGATAATATACCGTAAACTGCTTGACCGCAATAACGACACAAGAAATAAGCAAAAGATACGGATCTCCCTATTAGTCGCCTCTTACGACACGCAGGGATTACGTGGGGGCGTATTCTGTCCCCAGCCCACAGGGGAACGAAGTATTTCAACGCGCCTCGAAGAAATAATTATAAAATTTCTCATTTCGACCCGTTTATAACGCAGAAATCTCTCTGGTACTAGTTTCAGTCAGCCTCTTTCGAGTCGCCTAAGATAGAAAGCGAATTAGCAAAAGCGGACGAGAGAAAAGGGAAACGCAAGGTTGAAAATATACGAGTTTTACTATCGTGGCGCAGAGGTAGGCGTCGAAAGGGTTGGAAAGCCGCGAGTTTACGTTCAGCTGAGCGCGTAAGCTCGTTGCATGGAAATTTAGGCTGCTTTTACTGCCCGCGGTGCCGGTCGCTAACCCCCCTCCTCCCCCCCGGGGAGAAACTTTATGGTTTCTCTGCGCCATGGTGCACTGACTCTCCAAGAGAGACTCCATACACGCCCATTCGGCTGTTCCAGCCACGATACACGGCCTACGGTGTCTGTCGGTGTTTCAAGTTCGACGAGGTACAAGACACCCGATCGCCGTTGGACGAGAGGCTCTGCTAGTGCAGAGGATAAGGGTAACAGAGCTCGTGAAAAGTAGCCTTGGAAACGAGCGACTCGTGCATCCGCTCTTCCACACGGTGAAATTAACGAGCCACGGACGTGGCCTGCACGCTTCGGGAATTACATCTTCGGGGCGCGCATTTTTTTCCATAGGGATACTTAACCGTCCTACGGTTACGTGACGCGGCCGATCCATCTGCTGCTCTTTGTCTCGATCCTCGCCGCGAGGATCTCTGGCTGGTGGATCTTCTTCGTCACGGGATTCGCGAGAGAATGGAAAAATTTTAATTCCTCATGGAATGAAGAATTTTTTCTAATTCTATAAGAACGGAGAAATTTGAAGGAATATCAATCTTTGTGATTTTACTTCAATTATAATGCACTGTGTGAAGGTGAGATCTGAGATGCGAAAGATCGGATCACGATCCCGTGTATGAATTTTCCGCGTCGTTGAATCCGGAACACGAGAGTTCATCGAGAAATTGGTTCAATTTTCTACGATTCTCCTCGTGTTCTTGTCTCACGAGCATTCGATTAATTTGTACAAATTTCTACGAAGAATTATCCTTTTCTCGTTTTGATATTTTCACTCGGTCGAGCGACTGGAATAGACGTTACAAGCGGTTCTCGAGTGCCACCATGATGGAACCGATGGACACGGTCGTGTGCTCGACACCGTGAAGGTTTCAATCTATCGATGCCTCCTAAAACACCGTACGGCTCCAGTCGTCAGCGTTCTCCTTTTTTCGGCCGTGATCGTTCCATGCTCCGATTGGCCGGGACGCGATACCTCCGTGTCACGGTGAAATTAAGCGTGCTTTTAACGCAGCCCCGTATTTGAGGAACCCCCTCGACCGCCGCCCTACCGACAATCGATCCTCGTCCAATACCGGAGCAAAGCAGTCCCCGATCACGATGAAGTATGGCGTGTTCTCCATCGCTTTTCGCATCGTCCAATTCGAATTTCTCGAAAATATTTCTGAGCCGATATTTCGATAATTTAAGGCACGAAAGATGAGAAGAATATGATTATCCCTGATAAACATGTGCAGTGTCCTTTGACCGTAAAATGCAATATTCAGCCATTACAGCGTCTGACTGCAAAGAGTTGTAGGATTTTCAGTGAAAATCATATTTCCTTCTTATAGTTTCCAGTGAAAGTTTCCTGTCTTCCGTTTCTCTCTTTCCTTCCGGAAACATCAGTGACCCGGTACACAAACGGCCGTGAAAATCAAACGAAACAATCGCCAACGTCGCCGTGTCTTTCTACATATATACATACATATATAGGGTTTATAAACGCGTCACGTGTTACACGGGCACGGTTACAGCTCAATAATCCAATTACGAAAGACAATAAATTCCGGGCCGAGCAGCGTGCGACCGTGAGCGGATATACGCGCGGTTCAGCTCGCACACGCAGTCGGCAGCGGGGCAGACGAATGGCCAGGGTGGCAGAACGAATTTAATGCCACGTCGTCGGACACGCTGCCCGCCCGCTCTCCCCCTCAGGAGAAGAGGAGACACTAGCTGGCAGCTCGGAGTTTCGTGGTAGGCAGGACCTACCCTTCCGGACGACAGACGACCAACGGAACTCGACCTACGGGGCATTGATGCGTACGAAAAAGCGCGCGCATGTCCGCCAGAGCGGTGGCCGGCCAGGCATTAGGGAAATATTCAAATGGACCTGCGAGGCCCATTGTTATTCTACCGTGAAAACGGCCGACGTTGTTACCTTTTATTAGTGTAATTTGTCCTATTAACCGTTTCCCAACCACCCAGCTTATAACGGCGTCTCTCCGTCCTCTGTTCATCTTTATTTTTTTTACTGGCATCTCCGGCAGAACCCTATCTATCGATGAAAAGTTTCGTATCGACGAAGCTTAATGGGAAATTTTGATAACTCCAGAAAATCATACTAGTCTGTTGATTTGTCGATCAAATAGGAATATTAAACTCGACGACTAGAAATTTTGCCTCGGACAGATAAAAATTTCAAAGCAGATTAAGCTCGAACGCGTCGACGCGTAATGTTTCAACGCGCGTCAACTTGTAAACTTCGCTGCTTGTAAATTGACTCGATTACCGTTGTTAGTTTCTGCGAGGTTTTTAAACTATTTCAAGCGGGATACAGGATGGACAGAGGCGGACGATCGCCTATCTGTTTTATGGCTTTATGGTTTTCCGTCGGATTTCTCAGGTGATAGGGAATGAAAGAGGCAGGGGCCCACGCCTCGATGAAAGTTCTTCACGGTGAGTGACTCACCGATCGAGATTAATGAACGTGCGCCTTATAGGCGCCGGGAAAACAGCGGAGCTTCTTAAGGTCGTTGCGCATTGTCTCCGCGCGAAAATCGTGCCTTCGAATGGCGGGCCTAACGAGCAGGATATCCTCGACGATTCTTCGACGACAAAGAAGAAGAAGAAGAAGAAGAATACCGCGGAGAAGGTTGCGGATCTAGCCAAACTACCAATCGATCGAGACCGGCTGTTAATTGCGCGCGTTTGCCTGTTCTTGTAACTTTGGTATCGCGAAAATACGACCCAATTCTCGTTTAATCTTGCGTCACGCTTTCAATCTGTCTGCAACGCTGTTGCCATTCGAAGAAATCCAAATTTCTCTCTTTCTTTTCCTCTTTGCGCTCCATCGAGTTGCGCACTGTCTGTTCCTCGATAATCTACATCGAGTAGTACGATCGTTCGTGAAATTCACATTCCATCGCTTGATTTGGAACGATTGAGTTATCACCAAGTTACTGGAACGTATCAATTGCCAAGAAGGAAAATTAATTTCAATTAATTTCCAATTTTTACCTAATCCATCCTTGCTCCGGAATTCAAATCTTTGCGAGATTCAAATCGCTCGCAAATTTACACTTTGCCAGATTTCCTTCCTTCCGGCGAAGGATATTTCGCAATTTTCCTTTCGCAAAAATCTCGGCTGCCGTTCGTATCCGAAGCCTCGGGGGAAAGATCGAGGGAGTCCTGAAGCATCGAGGCAAAGGCGGGTGCACGTAAATACACATACACGGCGCATCATAGTTAGCCACGGTGATCGTACGCCGCGATACCATCTTCCGCGTCCTTCCTCTTCTTCCCTTCTTCTACTTCTTCTTCTTCTTCGTCTACTTCTTCTTCTCTTCCTCCGCCTCCTCCTCCTCTTTTTCGCCGTCGTCCTCGTCCGCTTCGTCTTCTCGCGCCTCCACGGCTAGCGGAGGTATGATTGCATAACCTCACCTTGCCGTTAAACGTGAAACAATGCTCTCGCGTGAGACAGCGCGAGGTGGCGGAGATACGCGATCTCTTGCCGGTGCCTAACTCCCGAAGCGGACTTCTCTCTCTCTCTATTTCTTCGCTGCATCGTCGAATATACCGCGGATGAATGTTTCGTTTGGATCGCCGCCTCTCTAATGATTCACGGCGACTTAGAACGCGGACTCGCTTGCCAGCTCGATGAACGCTCGTTTTCGCGGCGTGACATTTCGAGCCGACCGATCCGTGACAAACGAGCCGGAGACTCGTCGGGTGTCGCAGCTCGTTACGGTGTCCACGATCGCGCTGATTTCGCGTTTCGGTGCCATCTGCTCTCGCTCGATTCACACAGATTAATTAAAACAGATTCCAGAGCGGCGAGTTCCCTGGAAATCCTTGCTTCTCGCCAGCCAGTGGAAAACGAGTCGCGTCATACTTGTCCCATGCGTGAAATGGAGAGGATTGTTTCGCCATTGTTTCAACGTGGATGGATTCTTCGAAGACTCTCGTAAACAAGTTTGAGAAATCGGTCTACTAGGTAAATTTGGCGAATCTTTCGATCTCGAAGGACGAACGTGCCGCCACATTTATCTCAACTGCTGAAACGATCCTTCCGTGTTACGCGAACGATGGAATTTATAATCCAATCTTCGTTTTATTGCCACGAGTTTCTCATTACGCGCATATATTGTTTCTATCTTAGCCATTGATCTTTATGGATTTCAGCTACCATGCCTCACGCTGAAGTGTCTGGTACACCTTGTAAAAGGTGTATCGTACGCTCCTTATTAATTGTTAATTTTTTATCAGGTGACCGTTGAAAAGAAATCTCCCTACGACATTGATGATTTACATGTGAGAATTGTCTAAGTGTAGTTCCAAGATATTTGGAACAATTTGTTACTACTTTCATTAGGAATCGAGCGTGTTTCGTCAGCGACATCCGCAATATTTCGCAGCAATGTTTCATTTCCTTTGGTACCCCACGTTCACCCTCCGTCCCTCATTTACCCTATTGTTTTCATCGTGTAGGCTCAATAGAATCAGCAAACAATTTATTACGCCTACACCCGGGGCGCATCTATACCCTTATCGGCGATCGCTCGTTGCTCCTTGCAAACGATTGCTCCTTCAAGTCGAGCCTCCGACGAGCCAACAGCCAACACTGACTTCGGGCGAAACACAGTCAGTCCTCTCTCTCTCTCTCTTTCTCTCGCCTGGCCGTTCTCGAGCGCTTCGTACTCGAGTGCGTGCGAGTAAAACGTGCAGGTCACCCTCCTCGTGCAACATCTCTCCGTTACGCGACCGGGTACGAGAACAGAACGCGAAGAAAAGGAGCAGGCAGAAAATATTGCACGATGCGTGTTTCAATTCCTCAAGAAGTTTCGCTCACCTCAGAATGTAACTCTTGCAAATTCCTCTGCTCTTTGGGAATCTGGAACCGAAAGCGACGTTAACGAGATTAATCATTTCGAGAGTGTTTCTTCCTTTTCAACAATTTTTAATTCGTCGCGTCTGTTCTTAAAAAAAAAAAAAAAACAATTCTAGAAAGAATTTTCTCTCGCAAATAAATTCTCACGCGCGTCTGTGCAAAGTCTGAAGAGTCTCGGAGAAGGAGCAAAATATTTTGAAGAGGAATTGCTCGATCGTATCGATCGGCCGTTGAATGAAAATGTAGTTTAGCCTGTCTGGCTCGTGTGACAGGAAACTAAGTAGACGAGTGTTGGTAGGACAACAGCGAAGGCATCGGATGATTAAAGTGATTCCATGACGTTTCCTCTTGACGGAGCATATTGTTCGTCGAAGACACGTACCGTCACATCGGGTACACACTCAGTTAATCGATGCGACCTTTCCCGATTGCGATATGCATTTCTCGTTAAATCGATAACCTTTCATTAACGAGAAGCATCGAGACAATATCCCCGTTTTTATCCGCATCGTTTATATTACATACATTTACGGAGTAATTAAATTACCAGCAAATTGATCTTAACATTGAGTTATGTTCTGTTCATAGAAATATATAGTGCAAAGAAGAAAAAAAAACGTTGTTACTATCGTTAACATTATATTGAGAAATTATGCGGACGTTTATTACCGCAAGGCCCCGCTTTAAACTGCGCGTCTATAATTTCATAAATACACAGTTACTCTCCCTCGAATGCATTCGAATCGCGTCGTCACTCGGCCGTGGATTAATTCCAAAAATTCAAGGAAATTCCACGAGTTCTCTCAAACGATCGACGGCTCCACTCCATCGACGATTTCCTCGGGCGAAAATTTCCCGCGTCCTCGGACAAGCGACAAACCACAAACGGCCTAGTGAACAGTCGCAAATCTTCGACGCGGCGCGGAGGCAAGTTCGGTACGGGGTGAAACAACTCGCGATGGTGTATGTACAGCATCGTGTATGCACGCACGGAGGAGTGTTCATGTACACGGCAGTAGATTTTCTGGGGCGATAAAATCCCGCGAGCGAGGAAGTCATGTCCCGTAACTATCTGGATGTACGGTCTCGCGATTTTCGTGTGTGCACCCACTCGAAGGCCTTTACCGAACGCGACAGAGGAAGACACGGTGAGACTCGGCGCGAGGAGGACGACAGTTTCCACGAGAACGAGCCGCGCCTTGCTAACCTGCCCGAGTAAAAGCGTGAAATTACCGGCAACCCAGCTGAAATTACCCACCTCTCTCTGTCACTCTCGGCCTCTCCTTTCTTCTTCTTTCTTCGATACCCAGCCCGCGGAAACTGCTCGAAAATTGCACGTGCCCCGCCATACGGCCAAGAGTACTTCGGATAATTCTCGACCGTCTTACGGTTCCTGCACACGATCGGCTTGCGGGGAGAGTGTCTTCATTCTTGGCTTTTATTCTCTCGCATTCAGAGGTGGAAATATCGATATCCGAGCATTCCTCTTGTTAAAGCCCGTAAGAATTTCAATTCTCCAAAGAATGTACAATTTATCCATCGAAACTAAATTTTCTTGCCGATCCAGCAACATTGGTTGACAAGCTACGTCGAATAATACAAAGACCGCGTCTTTCGTGAGACGCGTGAAGAAGCACGTCGCCATTCGGCGAGCATAAAAAACTTTTATAGCTACTACAAGCGCAAGCTACGGTCGTTTCGAGGCCTCGGTGCATTTTCCGGATGCAGGATACGCGCACATGGATAAATACAGCGACGAGGAGCAGAAAGAAAGAACGAAAACTGCGACGCCGGCGGAAAGTACATGCGCCTGAGCCTCGCGTATAATTTACCGTTCCACGGATGGCACGTCCGTCTATAGAATCTCTGGCACGAAACTGGAATAGGTCGGTTGTAAATTTCCCTTTAACGAGCCGGATTTTTGCTCGCGAGTCATCGATCAGATATCATCAAAATTCATAAGGCAGAACTGCACTCTTCTATCTCTCTCTCTCTCTCTCTTTCTCTCCTTGTCGCTGGTACCAGACGATAATCACGCCGCGGCGTCTGATAAGGATCGAGAGGTGGTTGACGCTCGCGAACCCTGCTTTTCAGGCCAGGGGATCTCGATTAAAACGAAGCCAGCGCCTTGTGGTATTTAATTCGCCGTGATTTTATCGGCGACGACTCCGTGAACGAAAGAGACAGACAGAGACGAAACGGCGGCGAGAGCGTGCCCAGTTAGGCAACCGAGAAACAGTGGAGGAAGTTTTCAAAGAGGAAACGCGAAACGCGTTGTAGGTACGTGTGCAAGAAGATGGAAGGAATCTCTCTCGATCCCCGCCACGCGAATCAGGTTAGTGTACCGACCGCCGATCCTTGGCGGCGATCAAATGGAAATTTTCTTCTTTTACGCGTTGCTCAGCGAGCGGGGGGACGCTCTATGCTAATGAAGATCGGGGATTTTCCCGGCTTTAGATCGTGGATATACTCTCGACGCTGTTCGATGGTGCACCAGCGGATTCGCGATAAGGCCTTTATCTCGCTGCCGTTTCTGCGTCACACTTCGAGGTTAGAATAATGCATACGAGCGCACGATGCGCACGATATTGTAAAAGACCGTGCACGTATGTACAGCGAATACGACCGCGGCCGTGTGCAGAGAGGAAACAACGATATAATGCGTATCCTGGCTGGAAGAATGAGAGTCCACTTCATCATCCTGCGACACACACAGACAGACATACACACACAAATACAAAATCAGGAGAGTGCGGAGGTGCACGAGCGCCTAGAACTGCGCGAGAGTGACATCGCCGTGACTGTCTCCTCGTAATTTATTACTGTAAACACGACCGGCGAAGTCTAGTTTTTGCTACGAGACACGTCGCCGCCGATTTACATGCGCGCGGCATCCGTTGCAGTCGCTCTTTCGATCGCGACTTACAGATTAATCTTTCCTGGATTTGCCGGACGAGAATCACTGGCTGAACGAAATCGCGCGATAACATTCGACAACGCTCCACTTTCATCGATTCGAGCGATTAGATCTAGGAAGTATTTCACTCTCCACCTCGTCGGAAATATGAGAATTCCGAGTAATACTTTTCGAAACGAACAAGTTACAATCGATCACAAGTCGAGTTAACTGCCAGTTGTGCTGCATGTTCGACAGAATCGAACCGAAAGCATCATACATTCCAGGCATTTCGAAACGACTGTGTTCCTGACGAAAAAAAAAAAATCTGTTCCCGATTGACTCGTTCATCGGAGTCGTTACTCTCTTTCTTCCAACCATAGAAACAATCTTCGTCTTTGTCATCTTTGTCGGAGCTGGCTGTGGAAGCACGCGAAAGCAACGCGAGATACACGCTTATGGATCGGGCTAGGTCATTCGCCACCATAGGCCGAGCACTGTACATGGCGCACGGGTGCTCCCAGGTTCCCGATTCCCGTAAAAGTGCAGAAACGCTCTCGCGGCCCATCGGAGCGCGAACTGCGCGCGCGCTTCAAATGGACTTTACGGTTTCCACGAACGGGGGAATAAAGGGGGAGCACAGGCCGACCGGTCGACCTATCGCGGCCGAGCCGCCGTGTTACAAAGTGTCGTTTACATCTTAATTCGCTTCCCTCCTTCCCGACGAAGACGCCGCGACGATCTCCGCAGAGTCGCGGTGTCGCGGTGTCCGCTGAACGAGAGAACGTTGCCGACAGGTGTGACTCTAAACGCGGAACTTTGACACGCTCGATTCTGACACGATCTTTGGCTGCACTGATATCGTTCTACGCGATCCTTGAATGCTACCTGTTCGAAAAGAAAGATACGATTATTTTCATGAGAAGTTAGTCTCGTTCGAGGTGCTTAAATGCTAAATTAAGCTATTACACTTCTACCAGTGACAATGTAAAAATCTACACCTCTTATCGCCATAAAATTACACTGTACTACTGTACTCATCTATTTGTCCTGCGTCTAATTGCAAGCTTAGTAGGATCTTATTTTTCTTCGAACACGCTCGAGAATTGGGTGAACTATCACACAGATGGGGGGGAAAAAAAGGAAGGGATAAGATTCTAAACAGGAAGAGAATTACTTGGAAGAGTTGTACCCCTGAGTTCTCGTAGAAGAACACGGCGAAAAGAGGCTAAACGAAGACAAAACAGCGGAGGCTCATTTTTCTATGTACAACTGCAATTTAAACGCAGTCAGAACGCGAATGTAAACGTGACCGTGGCTTAGTGGGACGCTGACCACGGCGTAGGAACGACCCAGGGGACGAGGATCTACACCTCGATGAGCACAGCACGACATTCTCCTTGCCCCTTGCCCCTCTGTTCCCGGTGGTCCCTCGTTTTCTTCCTCCGCGGCCGCTACCAAGAAGAAGGTCTCTTCTCTCTCCCTCTCGCTTCTTCTCTTCTCTCTCTCTCTCTCTCTCTCTCTCTCTCTGTCTTGCCATCGACTTCTTCCTCGCGTCTTTTTTCCACCGTTCCTTCCCCACCTCTGTCTCTCTCTCACTCTCTCTCTCTCTCTCTCTCTCTCTCTTGTCCTGTCTCCGCTCATCGTCCTCGAACGCGTCCACCACGATTGTCCGGTAAACCATGGTGCGAACCTCTCACCGTGACGAAGGTATCCACCTACAAACGAGGACTTATTCCGAGAGCAGCTCGTGGAAACTCGCGAACACCGACATGGGAATCGGTTGAGCCGCGTTCGCCCCGTCTCGTTAATTATGCCAATGACAACCGGTTGAAACGTCGGATTGAGCTGTTGAGCTGGCTCCCGGTTTTCGAACCCCCTTTCCTCGTGTTCGTCAAGGGTTGCGCAGTCCACGTCGCGTTCGCAAGAGCAGAAGGAGGACTTAGTTTCTCCGACTCGAGGGCCTTTCACGTGTGATGAAAGATCACTATTGTTCAGCAGAGAAAGAAAGAAATTTGCGTGAACGTTCGATCTCTAATTCATTCGACTCAATTTGAAAACAACTCAGTTTGAATAATATCTCGTTGCATCTTCCGAAATTTCATTATTTCCAGTACATTCAAAAGTACGCTTGCACGAGTCAAAGTTCTCCCCTGAAAAATAAAAATCCACAAGAGCCAAGTAAAAAAAGAACCGCGTACGGAAGCCTGCTCGCTGAACATATCGGAGATCATCTAAATGATAAAGCGTCGAGGCCGCGAATAAAACTTCTGAAACAGTAAGCGCACGAGAGAAAGTGAACGACGAATCGGTGGAAGTTCGAGTTGGAGCCAGATGATCCATCAGGCAGAGGCCGATGGAACAAGAGAGATAAATGTTTTGATGCTGGCGAGATGTTTTCGGTGAAAGCCACGGAAGTAACACAGTGTAATCGGGATATCATTTAGTGGAACGGTCGGGGCTCTAACGCCGGATATTATTCTTTTGCCGCGACCTAACGAGGTTGAGCGAGCAAGGAGGTACTCGTTTTGCCGAAGAGGACGGCGCGAAGCGATGCGAGGCATGCTGGAACTCAGGAGATCAGTTCCTATGCATGCGATTGCATGCGGATGAATAGGGCCTTTGTGTCTTGCGAACGACAGCCAGTACGATATACAATAACGGTTCCCTAAGATTTCTCACGTAAGCCAGGATCTGCATGTAGCCGGCATAAAGAGAGAAAGAGATGCGGTTCAACGTTTGCTCCGGCGCATCTGCATTTTATCATAAAACCACGTAAACGTGTAACGGGACTCGAGTTCGTCCTCGTCTACATTCGAACTTTGTTCCATGAAAACTAGCTCGTCAGAAGAGTCATCGCCAAGACACAAGCGACAGTTCACTCTGACACGTTCCGATATATTTTCGACGCTCTTGTTCCAAGAGCTGTGAATTTTTCCAAGATCAAATGATTTTTATGGAAAACGTATTGATAAACCGAACGATCGAAAGTACGAATTTCGCAGAGGTTTCTCACATCGCCGGCGGTCTCTGTTATAAATCCCTCTTGTGAATTCAGGCTGGGCGCAGGTATCGATGAACAGTAACCGGCACACGAGGTGTGCGTGTCCGCGCAGGTGGAAAGAGAGACGGGAAAAAGAGAGAAGGAAAAGGCCGGCGATAGAGGATGCATCGGTACGGCCGATGATGTAACGCCGTTATGAATATGTACGAAATAACAAATGGTCCCGGGACAAAGGAACAGTGACAGTGTACGCGCGTGTACCGCTCGTATTCCGGCTGTCACAGCCTCGCTCGTTCCACGCGCTACGTGATCGCGTTGTAAAACGCCGCGTTTCGATTTCACCTCGCAAACCGTTTCTCGCCTGCCCGATACAGGCGAAACGGAAAGAAAGAAATAGAGGATACCTTCTTGGGGACGTTGGTTGGTAGCCGTAATAACCAACGCGATTATCGCGTATCCGATTTAAGATTCCACCGATCCGGCAAACAAAACGTATGGCGCACGTGCTCCATTGTGCACTCGCTGGGAGAAAACAGAATGCTTCTCGTGATCGTGATTAACGAAGAAGAATGAAAAAAAATATATATATATATATATAAAGATAGAAAAAATAGGAAAAACAGATAGGCGAGAGAACATCGCACGAACGTTCGATTCATATCTAACTAACGTGTCCAGTCGCGGAACGCGGCTCGTCCGTAAACGGAAACTCCATTAAATTTGTTTTTTCGATGCTGACCGAACGGCTGATACTATCTGGAGGAAATGTGTAACGGTACCGTTTCGATTCCTCGGGGATTTCTTGCGTCAAGTGGATTTACTTGCAATATCCTACGAACGTATTGTCGCTTCGAACAGAAATAAGAGGAAAATAAATAGGAGAAAAACGAAAGAAGGAGACAGAGGAGAACATAGAAACGCAACGATGAAGAACGCAAAGCGCAAGGGGGGCCGTTGCACCACTGGGGAATTTCGTTGTTGTTAAGGTGGCACTGCGCATCACCGATGCCAGGCAGGAAGTGGGAATCGCCGAAGTAGCGAGCGGGGCAGGGCGCGGGGCAGTTGTCGAGCCGAGGGGAACAGGGGAACCCGACGTTGCATTGTGGGAGTGAGCGGGCGAGCGAAATAAAAAAAAAAAAAAAAAGAAGGAAAAGAAAAAAGGCATTATAGCATTATGCGAACAAACGGAGCCCTAGTGACGCATTTACACGGCTGTTATTATCCCCCACCTGGTCTCCCTCCCTCTTCTACCACCCTCAACTAGGTAGGAAACATAGATACCTACGATACCTGCTTATATGTTCCATCCAGAACTTCAGCCAGCTCAAACCGGGAAAACTCGACAAATGTCGACCGTCCGTGCATGCACGTGTCTGAATGCATTAATAAAAATCGTGGACGAATATCAATCCCCCCCGATTCGATGGCTCTGTCGTTCCCACAAGTCGTTGGCTGCAATTCGTTTGCAGTTGGAGTACTTTGATTTCATGCTTTAATTTGTCGATGTGTCATTGGCGGTTGCAAAGATTCGATTAACCCCTTGACATCTACTTGAACGACGGGCATCATTCCATTGCATGTGTTACGTCTCGTGCGTAGCATTGCATCGGGAAATATTTCACGACTTACGAATGCAAAGTAGTGAGTGATCCTTCCTAAATTGCACGAGGCGAATTCTCGTCTCGACGATAATCAAAGTAACCTTTTTTCGGAATTCTACAAAATTGTACAACCGAAGGGACAGATATTCTTTCTCTCCGAAAGATTCCAAGAGGAACTCCACCGGTGGTTGCACGGTGACAAGTTGCTCGTTAACGATCAGGTTCGATCGAAATACACCTCGCTCATTTCACCCGCGCTCGTTATCAGAATTCGAGGCTTTTCGCTTTAACGTTCCCGTTTCCATCTCCCGTTGATTCGCAGCTGATTGCCAGCCCTGTTGAAAAACCCTTCAGCGACGTGCAGTGTGTGGCCGTCGTCCGGTACCGATGACGGATTAGTTTGTTACGGCTTTCGGCTTAACGGAGGGCGCAGGTAGGCCGTGCCGATACGCGTGATTATTTATTGTGCGGACAGATTGGATCATTCAGAACACGCCGACGGGGGTCCCTAGCCTGTATGAACAGGGATCGACCCGCCGCGGGAATATAACTCGATCCAACCGGCGATACGCCGGCGCGATATAACCTCCAATTTTGTGTCAGCGACGATCTGCACACGGTCTGAACGGGAAGGTGAACGAAATTCTGAGCCATGTTTTTTCATGTAATTCATGCCGCCTTTACGCGATAATTTTCTGTCGAATTCGTAAGCGTTGGTCGATAGTGGCCGTTCGGAGGATCGTTCGAAGAAGAAGAAGAAGAAGAAGAAGAAGAATTCTACTCGTTGAATCGCAAAATAAATACTGGGTAAAAATTTTCGGGGACGATATTTGAGATTTGATCATCTACGTTACATCTGTTCTCGAAAGACTGGATTAAAGTTCAAACGGCTGAAGAAGAATTTCATTAACATAACGATCACATTAATCTTTAATGACAGAAATATGGTAATTGACGTCCTACGTGAAATAATCACTTTATAACATGTAAATAGGAGGCATAAGTACTTCAATGATATTCAATTTGCATAGTGTTACATAAATAACGTTCGAATAATAAACAAAGTGTCTCTCCAATGCATTCGCAAGTTTTCAAACCACAGCTGACAGTAGAAACACCTTGCCCTGCTCAGACCTATGCTAATACTAAATTATTCATAAACTGTTACCATTTCTTATAACTGGTGAAAAAAGAAAAAGAGAAGAACGGAGCGAAAAATGCAGCTCGTCTCGTTCTATAATATTCCAGAGTTATTCTCGCTAGAGCGAAAAGAAGAGCGGACGAAAAGATTCCCAAGTTTGATTCGAAATTGAAAACACTGATATTACGATAGCAGGAAAAATTTGACACATGTATGACAAACAACTGATCGGTAAACGATACCCGTGAAAAAGCAACACGGTAATAAAAAGATTTCGTGAAATGTATTCAGACTTTTATACCGAGAACGTAATTAGTAATCAGTTGCATGGCAAACGTATGGTTAATGCTCGCATTCACAACCGTTGCATACTGGTACACGCGTAAACTGGTTTGCCGTTGTGTTTTATTCGAAAAACAAAGTAATTATACGTAGATAAACCATCGTGGCCGCTGGTCAAACGGAATGTGTTAAAAACGTACAACAATGTCAGGCCGCGTGCGGCCTTATCAATGGCCAGAGAAATTATAACTTTCAGCCATCGCTCTATTAGTTTTATATCGCGTTATTGCTCACGCAGCGACCGCCATTAGACTAATTGCGTTTAATTGTCCAGCTCCCGTTTCGATTGTTCGAGGAATGATACAACATGGTCTATTAATGGACTAGATAACTTTCGTGCGACGCGAATTTTATCAAAAGTCAAAAGTTGCTTTTAGATTTTTAGTTTTACTCGAGCGATCTATTTTTGTACTTCTAGTTTCTGCGAAATAAAAGTTAGATTTCTTTCAAAATAAAAAGAAAAAGAGAATCGTTTCACGATCGATATTTCACACGTAGTTTAAAATACGATTAAACAAATTTGGATGCGCTCGTTTTGTTAAATTGAGGACACAGTGAAAAGGAAACTGATTGTTTAAAAAGAACTAGTTAACATACGGAATTCATACATATTTAGATGGGAAAATACAGAAATAAGTTTGGCACCTAATTTAGCTCTGTGTA
Source organism: Frieseomelitta varia (assembly GCF_011392965.1). Classification (NCBI taxonomy): domain Eukaryota; kingdom Metazoa; phylum Arthropoda; class Insecta; order Hymenoptera; family Apidae; genus Frieseomelitta; species Frieseomelitta varia. The sequence goes on along the minus strand of NW_025110469.1, from coordinate 18,169 downwards.
ACGATACGATCCGTCGTTTCCCAAGGAAGCGCGTGAGTCAGATGCAACGGAACTTCACCGTTTTTACATTTCGCATTACCATAACCTTTCGAAACCTTCCGAAAGTTTTATCGCCCATACCTCCCGCTATTGTATAACTAGGTTGTAACTACAGTTAGCAGAACTGCGCTGAAACGGCGCGCCGCTATCGACTGGTATTATCAAGTCAAGGACTACATTTTTGCATGCACCAATTACGGTATCCATGTCTGACATACATCACTCAGTGACGAATATTGAGAGCTACACACGTGTACCTATATAGAAACGTATAGACCGTGCAACGAAGTTCAAAACTTCGTACGTACGTACGTATGTACGTACGTTCGTGTCGCTTCAAAATCCACAGTAGAATTAGAACTGTCAGCCATGGTCAGACATAGTCTCCAACCACCTTTGCGTAAATCTCCATTCGATATTCAAAGTTGCTCGTTCTTTTCGATTCATAATGCTCGCAAGTTGATTTCATTGCGAGCACTTTTAACAAGGATATGTTAACGTACTTTAAATATTGTGTAACGTAGTTTGAAATAGAGACAAGCGTTTTAGTCTTCCAATAGCCACGCGTACGACAACACGTCTTATTACGAAAACAATTTCAATAAAAATTGTGTCTGCCGGTTTGCCAACGATTTACATAAAAGTTTACATGAACCACGAAGGAGTCCCGTCACCCCGTACGATTTCAACGCGATTCCAATCGTGCCGGGACGATCCATCAGCAACATAGTGGCGAACAGCTGGCCCGGGGATCCGAGGGCGAGAGAGAGAGAGAGAGAGAGAGAGAGAGAGAGAGAGAGAACGTTCTCGAGGAGATCGCGACTCGAATCGGTGGGAGCGTTTTCATTTAGACGTAGATTATTCCTAGATGCCTCTCTCATAAATATTAAACAGGTATCGCGCGCGCACGCTCTCGGATTCACGCAGGCGAAACGTTGCCGGTACTTTTTACTCCGGAACCTTGTCCCGGCTGCTGTGCCCGCCGCCTGTACCCCTTCGCTGTCCCGTCTTCCCTCCGTGTTCCTCACGCCCCTTCGTCCTACGGCGACGATCTGTCGCTCATTGAGTATGCATCGGCGATATCGACAGGCGAGGGGCTGTTACCAGCGAGAGCGCCTCGCCGTTTCGCCCTGGGCGACGCTCGGAAGCCGTTGCTGGCCCCGGCAACATCAACGACGCCAGCAACGAGGTCATCCTCTATCGTTGGATGGTTCGCGCGCGACCACCGGCTGACAGGAGTAATTTTTGCACTCGCGCGGGGCGGCCATTCGACGTGCCCGCGTAAAACCACTCGCACACAAGCAGAGACGTACGCACGTTCGCTGGAGGATGCTGGAGGGAAAGAGATAACCGTAGCTTGCCACCGTGCCGTTTCAGTGGCCATCGGCGTTATGCCCGCTTCGCACACGCCGCCGCCTTTCTTCTTCTTCTTCTTCTTCTTCTTCTCCTCCTTCGTACATTCTTTTATTGTACCTGTTCCCCTTCTTCTTCTTCTTCTTCTTCTTCCTCTTCGTCGTCGTTTCGTGCCTCTCCTACCCCTGAGTCGTGTACTTAGGTATTCCGTCGCAAGGCGGTGCCGACTCGTCACGCGCGTTTGCATACATTTCGAGCCGCAGCTCGGTACGCTCTTTTTGCCCTGAATTCTCGCTGCCGTCCGGCCACGGATGTCCCGCCGTGCATCCGTGCGGCTAGACTGATTACGATAATCGATGTCCGTAGCGGTCTCTTCTCGACAGAACGAGTAGGCACTTTATTTACAATAGGCAAGTCCGTCTCGTAAGTAGACAGTTGCACGTCGAACGACGTGCCACCGTTGTTTCTCGCTGTTTTCCAAAGCGACAGAACTCGTCTTACAAGCAGCCCGCAGCGTTTCCCCGCGTGCAAGAACCAAAGATACCCACCCTACCCTGCGCGCCGAAGAATCTACACCTGCGTCGCGCTATGACAACCGAGGATACCGAGGTTGCTGGCTCGCGCGAAAAAACGCGGACGTAACTCGCCAGCCGAGATATCTCGCGAACAAAAGCGAGCAACCCCGTTGTTCCAAGCCGCCCTTAGATGCCTGCCGTGTTCTTCTTCTTCGTATGCCGCGCGCGTCACGCTAGCTGTAAATATCAATAAACAGCAGCCGAACGGCAGCGGGCAAATGCCAGGAACCCGACCTCGGCAACGAAATAAACCACGCCGGGATGAACGTTTTAGCGCTGGCTCCTTTGTCGGGCGCCATCTCCTGCGCGCAAGCACGCTCCGCTTTTTCACCGAGCAATTAGAAAGAGATTTATTCGCGCCGACACGCCAGCCACACGCTCGCCGACAGGACTGGCCGCGAGGAGAAGCCAAGTTCACGATCAAGTTCGATTAGTTACGCAGTTTAGTTGATTTCGGCTAGATATCTCCATCCGTTTTGCACGGTGCGCAGTGTTGCTCGTACGTTTCGTACTCGCGTACGCGTATTCTTAACCGCGACGAAAACACGCGGAGAACCGCGAGTTTTCCAGCGGAGCGATTCCCCTTGCCTTGCGTGAAACGTGAAACAATGCCGGCCGCGAGTAGCGTATTTCTTTCGAGGTTAGACCGAGCCCCGCTGTTGCGGTTTTAATGAACTCGTTTTGACGTGACGACGCCTCCCCTTGTCCCCCTTTTCTTTCTTTCGCTCTCCCCATCTTTCTCCCCGTCGTTCTAGCCGCCTCGTCTCTCGCTCCTCGCCCTCGCCGCTGGCCTCCGGGCTCCGTGCTTCACGCAGCCGACTTAGTTAATTAAAGTAACCGTACGGTTTTTGATTGACGCCCAAGGCGTAAAAAGTCGTGGACTTCGCGCACATACTCGGCACCCAACACGCTCGCCTGCGTGGGTTACGCAATGGCCGATCGCCGAGGGTTGACGCAGAAGCATCTTCTCCGATGATATTGACGAGAGATTGATAAGAGTTTACAGCCTCTTTCGTGAATTTTTTCATAGCAGCAGGCATCGTTTGCGAGGAAAAACGAAATATTCCACAAAAGAATTATTCTTTCGTAGAATTTAAAAAGTCATTCTCAAATGAAACGTGTCCGTAAACTTTGACATGATCGACGTTCAAAATTAATTTGTAAGAGTTGCGACGATATTACTCCGTATTACGTGCAATCGTCGTAAAAAGATCTATTTAACATAGAAGCTTTTCCGACTCTCGATTTCCCGGAAAGGGGAAGAACCATATAAAACGTTACGTTGGCCTGGTAAAAAACGCTTCCTGAATTTTTTTTCCTCCTTCAAACGCGCAGGGTTAACGCGCGCCGTTTGCCTAGCTGCTGCTGGCAAAACACACGAAACGCAGTTCCCCGCGCACGGCGTCGGTAGCCGCCTCTCTCGCTCTTTGCGTTCGCGTTCGCCTAGCCGAGCTGAGCTTACGTAAGATTGTGGCAACGCGTCACGTGCACGCGGCGCACGTACAGATCGCGCCAAGACACAAAAAAAAAAAAAGAAAAAAAAAAAAGAAAAATACCGCATGTGCAATCCTAACAGCGGTACAGGCGCATTAGTATCCGCCGCACAGGCCGAACTCGACGTTCCGCGCGGCGTGTGTAGGTCGAGAGACAGGCAAAAGAAACGATAAGTTACGAAACCAACAGTTCCTCTCTTCTTTTTCTCTCATTTTTATCATCCTCGTTTTTCTTTCGTTCGTTCCCCCCGTCGTCCTTCCACGTCGGTTTTTAATCCGGTAGCGCGACCGTGCTGCCACGGTATTATGCAGATGTATTATTCCTCCGTAGCGTGGCCGAACACGAGTCGAAAGCCGCGCGCAGCACAATGTATCCTTCCTTCATCATCGATATATCCGTTCGGTTGCTGTACCAACGTCGATAAAGCCCCTCTCCTCTCGCTTCTCGGTGTCTGCATGCGCCTTGTCCCTCTCGCAAAATATACACGCGTATACACCGAACTGAACAAGCGTGTATCATTACGCTCGGTGCGTACTCGCAGAAATTCATATCGAACTCTGTAATTATCGGATGTTTGACGGACGGAAGGACAGCGGCAACAGAGACAGTGAAAATTGCTGGTCTCTGGACGAGCGCAACAGTACACACCACGTCTCGGTCCACGTTAAATAGTACATCAACCTCGTGCCGCGATGCAGCACTCTCCTCTCTTCTCCTCTCCTCTCCTCACCATCGTTTTTCTCTCTTTCTCCATCCCTGGCCGCGTGTTTCTTCCTTCGTTTTTCTCCGCCGATCTCTCTTCTTCGATCTCTTTCACCGATCGCTACTGACAACCCGCGAAACGAGTTTCACCTGACCTGACCGTCGCGCTCGTTGGACTTTTTTGTTGCAGGTGAAAATCTGGTTCCAGAATAGAAGAAGTAAATACAAGAAGATGATGAAGGCGGCGCAGCAGGGCGGCGCTGGCGGCGGAGGGCAACACGGCAGCCTCCTAGCCGGCGGAACCGCTTTACCCGGAGGACCATCCCCTCAACCGGGTCAACCAGGAAGTCTCATGCAAGGAGGTACGCTCGTACATAACGATTAATCGAACGAGGGAAAACATTCCCATTTTCATTCTCGCCTTTCAAAACGTTCATCATTTTCATCGGCCACTGAGAAAATACGCGCGCAAAGTGTTTCCGGTTAATTACCATTCCGCGTTGCAAGGATCGAACATGTTCTACGGCTTTCAAGTTGAACGAAAATATTTCGCACGTTGGCTAAATTAGGTTCGATTTCTTTGAGAGTCAACAAGTGAAACTCCACGTTATTCACGAGTCGGGACGTGTAAATCAATTAGAGAAATCGAATTCGTGCCAGTGATTTAAAAGTGAATTAAAATTTAAGTCGGTATCGTGATATCATTCCGAGATCTTCCATAAAACGATCCTTAAGAATCCCTATTCCCCCGTCGATTCTTGCATTTTTAACTCGAGTCGGGTTAAGAATTTCCATCCAATTTACCGATCAATTCGCCGTCTTGAATCTTCATCCACGAACCAACCCTCTTTCCCCGCCAATCTCGAGAATTTCCAACTCAATTTCCAAAGATCCGAAATCCCGATTCTCCTCTCCCTTTCTCTCTCGCCGATCCTCGTCAGAGAATATTTCCACAGGATTCGATAAATCAATCCGCCCGCCATTCCCGAGCCGCGTCATGGATCATCCCCGTAACGCGTCAACGGAACGCTCCACCCCCTGGTTCTGTTCCGCTCAAGATAAGTCTATATCTAGAGAATCGATCTCGAGCGTTCTCCGTTACCGTTTCAGGAGGCGGAAGTTCCGTGTCGGGCAGCCCGACGACGGGCTACCTCGGCGGCATGGGTGGCGGCGCAGGGGGTCACACCCCCGGCAGTTCGAGCCCCGGAAGCGAGATGTCGCCTCAGCACAACGAGAGTCCACCCGCACCCTCTTGGCCGGGCGAGATGAAGCACCATCCGCATCCGCACGCGCCACCGCACACCCACCACCACCCCCATACGCCTGGCCACCATCCACCGCCACCGCCGCCGCCGCCGCACCACGCGGGTTACATGCCACAGTACTCGTGGTACCAAGCGGATCCTAATCCCGGACTACTCACGTAAGTACCACGTCTGTCATTCGTTCGATCGCTTTGTTCGACTAATCGACCAAACGACGCACAATGTTCAGGGGCCGATAGACATAGTCCGTGATTGAAACGAATGGAAGATATTTGTTGCAAGATACGTCTCGCGTTATATTATACGGTTGTACCATTTGGAACGAGTAATGGGAAAATAGAATAGCAGTACGAATTTCAGAGCAGAGATCGTTTGAACAGTTCGAAACAGTTTAAACAGTTTGTCTATTATCTCTAACGATCCTCGACGTCCGAATGTGACTTCCGGATTTTTATCGACAGAAGACATTCCCGGTATTTATCAGGAGGCGGAGAACGTCGTTCCGCTTCAATTTTCACGGAGGACGGGCACGAAGGGCTGGATTCTAATGGCTCGTTCGTCTGTCGTATTTTTTCAGGGTGTGGCCGGCGGTTTAACGAAGATGTCCTTCGAGCTGTGTTCAGGAGGAATCGCTTCTTCGTAGCACCGCGGACGTGCCAGCGCCCCTGCCCCAAAGTGTGAATACGTATAGCACCTGTCGCGATGGAATTCGCGTTCGATGTTAATAAATTCTATTCCTTAACGAGAGCCGCGTGTTCACCGGACCGGTTTTGCGCTCGACCCTCACGGGTCCCGGACGGGTCGTTCGTCGTTCCGACAAAAATCGAATCGATCGCGACGATGGTATCGTAGATCGTCCGAGAGATTTTCGCTGAAATGTTTCGCGATAGAAAATCGAGATCACTGACGATTACGCGTCATGGGTGTCAACGTTCGCGTCGATGGAATCGGCACGGAAACGTCCGTCGACGAGGACGAAGCCGGTCTCGTTTTACCTGAAACGATCGACGTGAGGGCCCAAAGATCGCACGACACATGTAACGGCGACGCAAGAATCATCGACTAGATATGTATAGCGGAAGATCGACGGCAGATCGTTCTCCTCATTCGCCTCGCGAGCTTATCGATCGTTCATCGTCGTCGAACGCACGAAACCAGGCAAAACCAGTTGACGATCGGCCGATCTAACCGTGACTGAATAATGACTGAATAATCGCTGGTGTTTCAACGATCGCGAAACGATTTACACGATTGACCAGACGACAGTTTCCATAGTGGCATCGTTAAATGTCAAGACAGCAGGACGATTCTCCGTGACAACTATTGGCGAACGACTGTCCATCGTGGTTCTCGCGCGTAGACCAAGAACCAACCATTTTCGCCAATCGAAAGATTGTTTTCGCGTTCTAAACGATTCGCAACGATTCCTCGGTTTCCTTGGTAAATGTCAATCCGGTTGGTAGATGACGTTAGATCGGTCGATCCTTCGTGACAGTTGCCCAACCGAGGCGGCTGACCCACTTCGTGCTCTGGAAGCTGGATCTCGTCGGATCAAACGGCGTCAGAGCGAGAAGAGAGCAGAGAAGGCGGAGAAGAGGCAGAAAGAGTAACCGCGAAAGGGGACAGAAAGAAGGACGAACAGAGACGAGACGAGGAGGTGAACAGAGATGGAAAAAGATGGATGGATCACGGGGAACAGAGAGAGAGGGACATTGCACAAACTCGTCGTCGAGAAACAGTCGTTCCTCAAGGCGGTTGGGAAGTAATGAAATCCTAATGACATTTTCGTGAGTCAAACGATCTCGGCAATCACGGTGGCGCGCTGTAATCACCGGTCCCTCCTTTCCGGATGAAGCAACCGAACGCGGTGGACCCTCCTCCGAAAAGGAGCGGACGACACGAAGAGATACGCGCGATTTACCACGAAACCCGAGGCCGTGCACAGCCAATGGAAAAAAATCATTATCTCGGTCGACGACGCGACCGACAGTTCCGACAAGTACGCGTTCATTAAATTCGCGAAGAAAACAAAACAAAAAGAAAGAAAAAAAATCGAAACTACTCCGTGAGTGCACGGTCTCGCGTTCGGCGTGTCGACGACGACACATCAAACAAAAATGTCGGTCGAGTTACATTTTCGTCGCGTTATCTCTCCACCATCTCGCGAAACCATTTCTCTCTTCTCCACTCGTACGTACGTTTCCTTGAGAAACATTCCTTCTCTTCCGGGCGATAAATACTTTTGTCGTCCCCTCTGTTCGTAATTCTCTGTCCGACAACCTTCGACCTCGGTGCCTCGAGGGTGAGTGCATCGAGGGCGCAAGGGTTTTCACAGGGGTTTTACGCTGTTTTTACCATTTCCCGTCGGCCATGCTGCAAGTCACCCTTTTGCCATCTTTGCCATCACCGGCCAACGATATACATAGCTAGCTTTCAAAGAGTTGCGCCACAAAACCGCAGGAAAAAAGCAACGAACGCTTGCGGTTTGCAACCAGGGGAAACTGGGAGGGCCGGTGAGCCCCACCGCTGACCCAAATCCTCCGGCGTGTCGGTGTAACAATGGTCGTCTCATGAGAACGCGGTCTCGCACGGTCCCTTGACTTCCTGATTCTGCCCTCTTTTTCACCTCCGCAGATGCCAATTCCGTTCTGTCCGACACAACCAACGCCGAAGGATCGCGAAACTTTCGCAAAAAGCCACGTCGAAAAAATCTCCCACCCATCCCCGAAACTCTCTGTTTCCCAATCCTCCCTTCGACACCTTCTTCTTCCTTTTCCCCTCCTCTTCAAACGTTTACTTTACCTCGATTTCATTCACATCGTCCTATACTTCAGTGACACTCGACGACTTCAAATTCCACGCGAACGTAGAGAGACGCGAAGAGACCCAGAGTTGTCGTTCCGACAAAGTTACGTTTCGTGTTTCCCCGGCGCGCGTGTAGTCCCCGTTAGAATATTTCCTCGAGCGCGCTCGAGCTTTCCCATCGTGAAACTCTCGACATGGGAACAGAGTACAAAGCCAGTTTCACGCCGCTGGACATCTGGAGCCATCGCGTGTTACATCGAAATCCGCGCGCGAGAGAGTGAGAGAGAGAGAATCAGCCTGAAGCTAGGCGAACGACCGGCGACGAGCAAGATCCACGTCGACATGTTTTCTCTCCCCCCCCCCCCCTCATCCCTCTTCCCATCTCGTCTGCCCTTTTATCACGGTCGAAATTTTTCCCATTGTCGCCCGGTCTTTGCTCGTCGTAGTCGCGTTGATGGCTGTTGTCGTCGTCTCGACAATCACGGACACGGCGTTCACGCCTCGGATTCAGCGCGACGACGACGACGACGAGAGATGACGACTACCGATTCCCTCCCGTGTGTGCACGCGGAATAAGTGCCGTTAGATTGCGAGGCTACGAGGCGCGGAACGGTGACGGGCAAGCGGTTCTTTAGCGGTTTAGATTCGGTGCAATAAGGAGGCGTGTGCGTGTATAATTTAAGACGAAGCTCCCTCAGTTCCTAAATTGCGTGTAGAGCGAGTGAAAGAAAAAAAAAAAAAAGAAAATGAAAAACAGCGTAAAACGATTCGATTCGAACGCGGCGACGAAAACCTGGTGGACCGGCGAGAGAGCGTTTTGCCGGGCGATTCTCGCGAGCGCGCGGGAAACACGCGCCTCGCGTGGTCCGTTACTTCGATCTCTCTCTTCGTCGTGAGATTGCCGACAGGGAAACAGAGAAAGGAGAAGCAAAACGGGTAAAAGGAAGAGTAAAATTAAAGAAAGAGAAGGACGCGCCCTGCGACGATGTGTCAGTCACCGAGCAACAGCGGACGCGTAACGTGTTTTGCAGTTTAGCTTTGTCACGCTTTCGTCGAGTTCGCGGTATAATGGAAAACGTCGGCCGAGGACGAGCGAAACGGACTTCAACGCGATGGAAAACGAAGAAATGTAACCGAGTGACGCGAGCATCGCGCGGAATAAACGGAGGAGAAGATGAGAGAAGTTCGTTGGAGACGAAGCAGAAGAGAGGAGTCCGTAGAATTTACTAGCGTTACTAGTCCCGGTGCAAGCAAGCGGGGATCGAATCAACCGGCGTGAAACAGATTTATAAATGATCGATCCCTTCTGGTGCGTGTAAATACTGCATCGGGGCCCAGCCCTGTTAGCACGTAAGCCGTAAAAACAAGTGAAAAAAAAATCTGTGTAAAATACGATATTGTGATAAGATGTGTAAAGATACGAGAGAGCAAGAGCGAGAGAGAGAGAGAGAGAGAGAGAAAGAGAGAGAGAATGGAAGCCAGAAATCGTCTATATACATATAGGTTAATAACAACACGGCAGACCCCAGTTTATCAATTTTATCGAGTACCCTTGTACGAATATTAGATATTACGAGGACTAAAATACCTTAATTATGATTACTATTGTATAAAATATGAATAATAACTAATTAATTCAATTTAATTCGCATCGTATTTGTACACGTACTTATTCTATCACCCCTATTTACGATTTCACGAGTTGTCTTTCTTTTTTTTTTTTTTTTTTTTAAATACGCTACGTTTAAAGTAATAGAGGTGTTTGCAAAGTGAACGTTGTGTTCAATGGTGTTCTATAAATTATCGCGTAAAATGGCAAATGAAACGCGTGTTTCACGAGCGTTTCTGAGGGACTGCAACTGCAGAACGGAGTGTTCCAATGTCCTGACGGTAGGTACGAGTTCCTTTTTCTTTCCCTTTTCTCTTTGTTCACCGGTAGCGGACACCACCTGCCGCTGTAGAGGCGGCGTACGCATGCTCTACTTTTATGGATAACTGTACTCCTCTATCTCGTTTAAAGCGAAGCCACCGACTATTCCGTATCTTCTACACGGTGTCTTCGAAGAGTTGGAAAACTTGCGAAACGATCAATATTTCGTAATCAAGTGCTCTCTAGCAATAATCTGACGACAGACTATATTCTTGACTGGGAATATCGTTCTCTATTCAACGATGTTCCACCTCGCGACCTTTTTTTTTTTTCTAAATAAGGCTAAGAAAATAACAATGTGAGTCAATGCCATTTTGTTTTTACTAACACGGAAGGTTCGGAAACAGCTTTCGAAACAGGGGAACGGAGATTGGAATTTTTTTCCGCGAGTCGCCTGGTCGACTATCGTCGGCAGAAGGAGCGAATCGATCTGACCGGCGTCTATTACAATCCTGTTCGGGCTGATCGTAATAATCGTGACGACGCTTAATAAGCCAATTAGCCATCCGACGATTAAATCGTTCGTTTATCTGAATATTGATTTTTCGCGAGACAAAGGCCACTCTCTCCCCGACAAAAGCGGCCATGTTCCGCAGGCACTCAGTCGTTCGCTACGCGCGACTACGCTTGCTCGTCCGTGCGGGACCATCGGCAGAAAAAGGTGTACCGATGTTCCGATGAATGCGGTGTGCGCGCCTCGCCGCGGTTTTCCAAACGTAAACTTATACTCGGTGAAAAGGAAGAGAGAGGAAAAGAGAGAAGAGACAAGGAGGAAAAGGAGTGAGAAGAAAGCGCGTGGAAATCAGACAGAGAGAGAAAGAGAGAGAGAGAGAGAGAGAGAGAGAGAGACCACCGTGGCACGACAATGCAGCGGCATAAAGTCTCACAAGACGCACGGGGAAACCTTGCAACCGGGGGGACAAAAACCTATAATGGACACAATGGTCGATGGATCTCGACTGTGGGCCTTCGACTGGAAGGCGCCGGTATTCATTGTGGTGTACCTTCGAAAAGATTATGTCGAGTGGATGTTTGCTTCTTTTCGTTTCTTCAGTCACCACTACGCTCTTTCTCTCTCTCTCTCTCTCTCTCTCTCTCTCTCTTTTTCTCTTTCGTTCAGCCTAGCCGTTGGAACTTCAAAATTATCGTTCGTTTCCCTCTGGTAAGTTGTCCAGTTCTGGTAAACATTGTTTCCACAATGTGTCGAGAAACATAGATTGGCTTTCGATCGATCGGCTCGAACGATCTCGTCTCAGAGATTCGATCGACGCGCACCGGTAGATTCTAAACCAACCTGTACTTTATATCAGGTCTAACGAGTTCATTGCATGTATGCCACGTTATCACACTGTATTAGCCGCTCTGCCTGCCTGTCGATTTTGTCCTTGTATCTTGCTATATCATCTGTACGATAGAGCGGATTTATGGCGACACGATTTGCATACATTCGACCGGTAGCACAATTAACACGAGATAAACGAGCCAAGCGGTGAAGGAGGAGGAAGACCGGCGAGATCGGACGTATTTTTCCACGGGCGAAAAACGCACGATAAAAGCAATACGATCAACTGCTGATTATCTTAGTCGCCGAGCTAACGAGGAAAGGATAGTTAAATAATAACAACCGCTTCCGTCTAATCAAATACGCGTCGAAGATCGCATTGCAGACAAACAATTGGGCAAAGCCAGGCCTTCGTACGAACCAGCTCGTTTAATTCAACTTCCCTCAACATCCCCTTATTCTATTACCCGAGGCCTACCAACCCACCCCCCTCCCTTCTCCTCTTCCGCCTCTTTAATTGCATTCCCAAAGATGAGATCCGAATCTAGAGCGCAGAACAAACAGGAGGCGAGAGCAGAAAATTAAACTATTAAAGTGCTCGAGAAACTTAAGTATCGCGCATCACGATCATCTTGGCTTCAACCGAACGTACGTATGTACGTAAGTGAGCGAGAGGAACGCGCGGACTTCGTGTAGTTTCCGCTTTATCGTGGCCAGCGATCGCGCCACCCTAAGCTAAGCAGATTGCTCGACTTCGGATAATTAGCATTTAAATTCGCTGGTCGAATTTTCTCGGGTCAGGCGAGATGAAATTGAAACGTATCTCGAAAGTAATCGAGAGTCGGCAAATTAGAAAAATACGAGCCACCTCGTAATAGTGATCTACGAAATTTGATTGAAAACCATTTAAAATTTTTTACTTTTGCAATTATTTCTGAATTTTTTGAATAATATATTCCGAGCCAAGTGAATCGCTGATGACAGATTCGAGTCTTCGAGTTCAAGGAGAATATCGAAAATGGAAAAGAAAGACTGAGGCGACAATACGTCGACGATAGGTGCGATACGAGAACCCACACGCGTGATACACGATGATAGTGGATATAACGGAGCAGGGACGGGAATTAGTATCGTGCAGGGGTCAGGAAGAACGAGCTACGGCCTGCTAAGACGGCGGACGATATCGAATAAACAAACGAACGAGTGGGAGGCGGAGGAAGTGGCGGATATTAAGGTCTTCGTGACGGAACTTGCCTCGTATTATAGCGAGCTAAGTGAGGAGGTCTCCTCGTCTGGTCGAACTAATTCTATTACTTCGTCCCTTCCTTCCACCACCATACGCTCGCTTCTATCTAACCGTGGATCATCGCTGTTAGACGACTATCTTTCGCTGGATTGTCTTTGGTACGATGACAACCTCGGTGACAAGCTGCTGATAAATGTGCCCTTCGTTTCAATCTCGCGGTGGATTCGATTACGAAAGGGTTGCGCTCGAGCCGCAAACTTTAAGGAAGCTTCCGCTTACCAGCACGACACGAAGCTTTCCCACAAGCTTCTAATCTGCGATGTGAAATTAAAAGAATTTCGCGATCCAAATCAAATCTTCGTCTCGATCTTTCTCCAGCGAACTCTGCGTTACGCGGGAATCGTGGCTGAACTCTTTGGGAAACTTATCCAACAAAGATAGATCACCGTCGACTGATACGAAGTTTGGCGAATTGAGAAATCTGAATCTCTACGTCGCAAGGAATTCCCACGTTGCTCGCAAAAGATCATCCAATGCTAGACAATGTGTTCATAAATTGAAGTCAATGGTGATCAAAGTTAATCTTAGCAATTTTAAAAGCCTAAATTTCCAACGCGATGATAATTTCCATGTCGCGAGAAATCCCCGTTTCTCGCTCGCGGGGCAAAAGAATATGCTACGGGGACGATGTCCGTAAATTGAAGTCAATGATGATCAAAGTTAATCTTAACAATTTTAAAAGCCTAAATTTCCAACGCGATGATAATTTCCATGTCGCGAGAAATCCCCGTTTCTCGCTCGCGGGGCAAAAGAATATGCTACGGGGACGATGTCCGTAAATTGAAGTCAATGATGATCAAAGTTAATCTTAACAATTTTAAAAGCCTAAATTTCCAACGCGATGATAATTTCCATGTCGCGAGAAATCCCCGTTTCTCGCTCGCGGGGCAAAAGAATATGCTACGGGGACAATGTCCGTAAATTGAAGTCAATGATGATCAAAGTTAATCTTAGTAATTTTAAAAGCCTAAATTTCCAACGCGATGATAATTTCCATGTCGCGAGAAATTCCCGTTTCTCGCTCGCGGGGCAAAAGAATATTCTACGGGGACGATGTCCGTAAATTGAAGTCAACGGTGATCAAAGTTCGAATTCGGTGATCCAAAGTCTGCGAGGGAGGAACGGCGAGAAGGGTGGCGACGGGCAGAACCAAAAAAAAAAAAAAAAAAAAAAGAAAAAGAGGAGGAAAAGTTAAGGGAGGAAAGTTAGAGATGGTTGGAGCAAGAGGTGGTCAGGTTGGGGTGCCAATTTGCGATTCCACGCAGCAAGAAGGGCGTGGCGGCTCGCGCATAGGGTGGCTCGCTCGTTTGTGCGACATTGTCGGGCAACCCTAACCTTCTGGCTGGCCCCTGCCATCTTTCTCTCGGCGAGCCTCGCTCGCGTTAATCTCATAATTCTCTTATGTGGATGGGAACCAATGAGTTCGGCCTTGGAGGCCGCAACTCGTGAAAACGATGTTTATGAAGCGAATGAAAGCGACAACAGTGTTGCTTTCACGATGATACGGCGAGCTCTTTTATGAGATTATTGGAACACGTGCAGCTAATCGTTAAAATCTAGTGAGGATATATTAATAAAATATGTAGCTGAGAACCGTTCGATTTTACTCCAAGATTCTATCGTCAGACATTTTACTGTTGAGATCGCTAATTGCCTCGTTCTATTTCTATCCAAAAAGGAATTTCTAATTAAGCAATTTAGTCTTTCTTCGTTAACGTATAATATTAATTCGTAATGAGACGGTTCGCGCATTCGTTCGAGCTTCCATACATTTGTACCTCACGTGCTAAACGCTTTTTATGCTCTCGTATTAATTTACAAATGAGAAATATTGAATATTTCCTCGATCGGCTGATACATATTCGCCACAGCAGTTTGTATTTCTAGAAATATCTTCGCCGGCATATCGCCAATTCATTAATAAATTGGAATAGCAATGATGCGGAAGGTAATATCTCTATGTAAATCCGAGTAATTCTATGCGACTTGAAAAAATGCGCGCATGCCACAATAAACTATCTTTTCTCGAGTCATGCGAATATTTCTCCGCGACATATTACGAATGCTAATACACATCCCCCCCCCCTCTCCCTCGTAATCGATCGCTCTCCATCCAAAGTTAGAAAAAAAGGTTCATAATTTCTCGACCTAGATTTATAATCCGATCGCTAATTCGAGAACGCTCGAGTCAATCGGGAAATCGGGAGATCGGTATTATAAAATATCGGGCACGAATCGTTCACAATGGGCGCCGTTAGTGTACTATAACATAACGGCTTTGAATGTCGAATTGTCGCGACGCCTTCTGGACATCCAGCTGGCAAAGTTGCATAGCGCGAGGGCACAAAGGTCGAAAGGAAACGAACGCAGAACTCCGCCCAGCGGATCGTTTGTCTCGCAAGGGGTTGAAGCCACGTGGCGGAAAGACGCCACGCGTCCTTGGCGAATCAAACAAACCCGGACGAAACGAGCGACTTGGCATAATCTAACAATCGGCCCCGGAGGACCTTCTGTTGCATCATGCTCTCGCTTTCAATGTGACACAATAACCGCGACGAATTTACATGGAAAACACTAGCGCCGAGTGCCTTGCTTATTGCCTGGAAACGGTGTGACCGTGCCCGTATGAATATTCAATACGAAATATTAAAACGGGCAGACGTACGTTTCGCACATATTAAACAACGCGAGGCAAGACGAATGAAGAAAAAAAAAAAAAGAAGGTGTAGAAGAAACAAAAAGACAGATACCAGATGAACGGAGCAATTAAACGTTTTCAGCGTGAGACGTATTCGTCGTCGACGAATTTTTCTCAAAGGTATGATACAGTTTAGAGTATGTCAAATCTTGCTCACCTCTGCGTGACGAATGTGAAATGTCGTCGTAATCGATTGACACACGATCTCCGCTCGGCTTGTACAACACACACGCGTTGCTACCACTCGCACGCACACACACACATACACACTACGCGATTTAAACGAAATAACGAGCGTAATAAGCGAAATAATACGACGCAATTAAGATACACGAAATTTCGACGCGGAACGACGTGTGGTTACTCGCGTAGCCGACACGAAAATGCACAGGAGACGGTGGCCGTTTGTTTGTACTTTACGTTGTTGTCCCTTCGTCGAGGTCGTTGTTGTGACTCTTCGATTGCCTACACGTGCGACCCCGACGGAATATCGATGCTAAATTTAACGAGATAATAATTACGGCGTAAATTTCATTTTCATCTCATTTCCAATCCGGACGGGTCAAATGTTGCGCAGCAATTATGAATATACATAACTTCTTTCACGCGTCACGCGCAAGGGAACTTATCACGCTGGAAAATTATAGTGATAATTGGTTGACGGGAGAGGGGGAGGGGAAGGGAAAAAAGTGATAACACGTCACGAAAGATAGAAGACGAGAAAGGAAAAAATATCAAATGAATTGGCATAATGCTCAGAGTATACCGGATAAATTGATTATTTTTTTCATTGGGACTTTTTTCATGCGAGTTATGCGCATGATGAAGGTGATTAAGAAATCACGTGCCATTGACGCTCATTAAAGAGCCAGGCGTATCAAGATCCAGCCTCTTCTTTGTTTTCCGTGCTTCTTCGTCGCGTGCATTTTCCCTTTTCCATCGTCGCGAATTCTACACCGCCCCCGCCATGTTATACGTGAACTTATTGTATTCATAATATATTTTTAGTACTATATCCTAAGTAGCTTTCTAATTTTTCTCAATTTAATACATAATATTACTATCATAATAGTTATTACTAGTATAATTATAGTAATATTGCTATTATAGTAGTATTATATAAAAAGTATAATAATAATAATAATATATATAGGGTGAATCATTAAGAATTGTTATCCGAAATAATCCGTCTTTTATTATTTGTGTAAGAAAATATTTTTATGTTCCATCTCCAATGGTTAAATATTTTTAGTTTGGTTTCTTATGTATTATATTTTTGAGATATAAAAATGACCATGAACTTCTTTTTAAGATCAATTCGATTCGTTTTTATTAATCCCTTGCATTATGAGTTAAGTCACGATGTGCGTCTACAACGCAACTACAAAACGACGAACGTGAAAATTCAACTTTGCCCGAGAGATTAAAGATTAAATGTGTCTCTTTTCTTGCGCCCGTCAAAGTCTTTCAATAAATACCTCAATAAGAAATTCGTGTATATTTCCAACTGTATTCCTGCACTTTGAAACTACACTTTGTGGGAGCCCTTGAAAACGAAAATTCCGAGACCACGAAAAATTTCCACGAAACGCAGTCAATCAGAAACACAGGGACGTGTCCACGAGTTCGTTTTTCGAAAAAAAGTCAAGTGCGTCTCGCCGATCTGTCCACGTCTGTCCTTTGTTCAGGGACGTTAAGAAGGGTTGAGGGGATTAGGACGAAGAGTCCGAGAGGATGGCTTTCCGGAGCCAGTGGGAGGCACGCCACTTCGTGAAAAGAAGGTGAAGTTCCGGAGAGCTACCTGTCGGGCAAAGCCGCGCAAAAATAAACAGATTTGAAGGAACGGTTTATCCAGCGGAACGGTAGTCGTAAAGCCGAGTGAATTTTTTTAAAGACCATCGGACAGCGGGCGCACGTCCGACCCTCTGACCTACTCTCGTCGAGTGGGGTCACTTCAGGAAAAGGGCTGGTGACACTAATCCGACGTTAACCGACCCGCGGTGGTCTTAGATCTTATCTCGCCGATAAGCCAGCAGCCAAAAAAAATCTCTCGTCGTCTTCGCTTCTTCTTTTCGTTGCTCCAGTTCAACCTTTTCGAGGAAGGCCTCGCAGAGAAGCGAACGATGTATAAATTAGCGGTGTCAGATTGGCGGATGCATCTGTTTGTTTTTCATGCATGTTTCAAGATGCTTGAACGTACGAGTCTATATACCGAGGGGGGGGCCACCACTCTTTTGTCGATACATACTTCTTTCGCACGACCGCGAACGACGTTAAGAAAGGCAACATTTGATGTATTATTCAACCGTGGGGAGAACATACGCCACGGCTGGCAGTGGTGGTCTTGAAATTTCCTTGTTCTTTGGATTCCCGCGTTCCCCGTGCAATTTCATATTCACGTTTTCTCGAGACACCTTCCTACGACGTATAGAAAAAATTATCGAAATTTTTCTAAAATGACAGTTGTCTCTGCACTGTCGGATCTATCGGAGTGGTATATTTTTTTCCTTTTCCCATAAAATGTCTGAATATAACCAAGACGAATACCCTTCGTAATGAACATTAAGAAACGATTTTACGTTTATTGCACGAAGGGTTGAAATCGTAACGTTAACACGTTCTATAGACTTCAAAAGAATAATGTTCTTCGTGGTTGCCAGTCGCAAGAGCTGCAGAGGATTGGACTGGAAAATGAAATACGTCGAATTAAAAGAAAAAAA